>NC_041394.2:214726042-214731042 GCF_900747795.2 Erpetoichthys calabaricus | reverse complement strand
AAGGCAAGTGAGGCCTGCAGTTCTTTAGACGTTGTCCTGGGGTCTTTTGTGACCTCTCGGATGAGTCGTCTCTGCGCTCTTGGGGTAATTTTGGTCGGCCGGCCACTCCTGGGAAGGTTCACCACTGTTCCATGTTTTTGCCATTTGTGGATAATGGCTCTCACTGTGGTTCGCTGGAGTCCCAAAGCTTTAGAAATGGCTTTATAAACCTTTACCAGACTGATAGATCTCAATTACTTCTGTTCTCATTTGTTCCTGAATTTCTTTGGATCTTGGCATGATGTCTAGCTTTTGAGGTGCTTTTGGTCTACTTCTCTGTGTCAGGCAGCTCCTATTTAAGTGATTTCTTGATTGAAACAGGTGTGGCAGTAGTCAGGCCTGGGGGTGGCTACGGAAATTGAACTCAGGTGTGATACACCACAGTTAGGTTATTTTTTAACAAGGGGGCAATTACTTTTTCACACGGGGGCCATGTAGGTTTGGATTTTTTTTCTCCCTAAATAATAAACACCATCATTTAAAAACTGCATTTTGTGTTTACTTGTGTTATATTTGACTAATGGTTAAATGTGTTTGATGATCAGAAACATTTTGTGTGACAAACATGCAAAAGAATAAGAAATCAGGAAGGGGGCAAATAGTTTTTCACACCACTGTATATATATATATATATATCTATATCTATATCTATCTATATATATCTATATATGTATATCTATATATATGTATATCTATATATATATATATATATATCTATATCTATATCTCTGTCTCTCTCTCTCTCTCTTTATATATATATATATATATATATATCTAAATCCCCGCAAAGTGCTGCTTTTAAATTTTTATGAAGAAGAAAAGCTTTTTAAATTGAGGGAAAATATCCCAATAGCAATTTGTTAAGGATCTGTTTTTTTGTGAAGCAGCCTTAACACAGCTTTTCCGCTGTTTTATAAACGAACGCCATATAAGGTCTTCCTTTTTCCTTGCTTCGCCAAGGAAAGAGCCTTTTTATTAAATCCAAGGGTTCTTCGCTTTTTTTTTTTGTTTGTTTATTTATTACGATTGTTATAGTTCTGTTTGTATACGACGTTGTCAGTTCAGCACTCAGGTTGTAATATGACCAAGCCGTGCAAGCTTACTGTTAAGAATGCAACGTATAGTTGTACATGAGAAAAGCAATCTTGCCTCAAATCAATGGCAACCTTTTGTAGGTCTATGAACTTATAATAAATAAACGAACCACACGCCGTGGCGCAATTTTAGGGGCTTCGCCTCTAGCGCTGATGTCCGAGGTTCGATTCCCGTATTCGAGTGAAGTGAGTGGGTGGTTACCTACCAGGTAACGCTTATGGTTGGCCAGCAAGTCAGGTAACATCAGCCACGGTGCCTTCAGTTGTGAGAAGCAGATCATAGAATGGATGAAAATAGTTTACTGTCAAATAATGCAAAGAGTACGCGACACCTGTTTCCCCCTTATTCTTGGCTCATCAGGCGTACACACTCATTGCACTCGCTTACGGTAATCGAACGTCGGACGTCAGCGCTAGAGGGGCTTCGCAGCGGTGAAGTATTGCTTTTAAATTTTAATTAAGAAGAAAAGAAAACCTTTTTAAATTAAGTCTTAAAAAGAGGTGTAAAGATATTGACAATAAGCTACGCAAACCCACCAAGACATGCAATCGTTTAAATCAAGGCGCAAGTCGAAAAACACCATCCCATAATATTAGTTAACGATTAACACATTTGTATATGTATTGTAAGCATACAATACAACTGATAATATGTTGCGCTTATTTATCTGGTGTACTGACATTTTTGCGCGTTTAACGGCTAAAATCTAACATGGCTTGTGCCCTTCAGAATGAAAAGAGTTTGCATTTACCTTTTTAATAAAAGGCGAGCTTTTAAGCCTGAGAAATCACCCCGTAAATGCACAGTTTAATTGCACATGTGTTAATATGTATGCTTACACAGTATTAAAAGACACTCAACAATTAACGTCATTTACCTTCGTTCCCGCTTCCTCCATTAGAGTATATGGACAAAAAACAGGTTCCAGTTATGACCATTACACGTAGAATTTCGAAATGAAACCTGCCTAACTTTTGTAAGTAAGCTGTAAGGAATGAGCCTGCCAAATTTCAGCCTTCTACCTACACAGTAAGTTGGAGAATTAGTGATGAGTGAGTCAGTCAAACAGGTTCCAGTTATGACCATTACGCGTAGAATTTCGAAATAAAACCTGCCTAACTTTTGTAAGTAAGCTGTAAGGAATGAGCCTGCCAAATTTCAGACTTCTACCTACACGGGAAGTTGGAGAATTAGTGATGAGTGAGTCAGTCAAACAGGTTCCAGTTATGACCATTACGCGTAGAATTTCGAAATAAAACCTGCCTAACTTTTGTAAGTAAGCTGTAAGGAATGAGCCTGCCAAATTTCAGACTTCTACCTACACGGGAAGTTGGAGAATTAGTGATGAGTGAGTCAGTCAAACAGGTTCCAGTTATGACCATTACGCGTAGAATTTCGAAATAAAACCTGCCTAACTTTTGTAAGTCAGCTGTAAGGAATGAGCCTGCCAAATTTCAGACTTCTACCTACACGGGAAGTTGGAGAATTAGTGATGAGTGAGTCAGTCAAACAGGTTCCAGTTATGACCATTACGCATAGAATTTCGAAATAAAACCTGCCTAACTTTTGTAAGTAAGCTGTAAGGAATGAGCCTGCCAAATTTCAGACTTCTACCTACACAGGAAGTTGGAGAATTAGTGATGAGTCAGTCAGTCAGTCAGTCAGTGAGGGCTTTGCATTTTATTAGTATAGATATATATAGATATGTATATATATATATATATATATATATATATATATGTATATATATGTAGATATGTTGGCCAGCAAGTCAGCTAACATTCGCCACGGTGCCTTCAGTTGTGAGAAGCAGATCATAGAATGGTTGAAAATAGTTTACTGTCAAATAATGCAAAGAGTACGCGACACGTGTTTCGCCCTAATTCTTGGCTCATCAGGCATACACATTCATTGCACTCCCTTACGGGAATCAAACCTCGGACGTCAGCGCTAGAGGCGAAGCCCCTAACATTGTGCCACGGCGTGTGGTTCGTTTATTTGACAGCATGTACATCGGGGTAATTACATTCATGGCATTCGTAGTCTGAATCACAATCTGATTGTATGGGTGGTTACCTACCAGGTAACGCTTGCGAACAAGCCAGTTTCCCTTTCAGTTTGTGCGCCGCACGTGTTGCATTGTTCTCCGTGCGTGCGTGCTTTCGCTGTGAAGTCTTTGTGCTCTATTTCATTTCCCTTATGGTTCGTACGCGCCGATTACTGTATTTAAGCACGTGTTCAGCCTCTCCCTGTTCATTGTTCGCAGTCAGAGTGCGTGCTTTACCTGTGAACTCTTTGTGCTCTACAGTATTTCGTGTGTTTTTGCAAGTTAACCATGGCTTCTAAGCAAGTGAAGAATGGTGAGAAGAAAGTGTTGCAATGTTACTTTTCTCTTTTTTTCAAATGTTTATTTTTTTCCATGTGCTTAAAACTCATTTAAAAAGCGTGTTTAATGCAATCGGGTTTTAATGCTATTAGCCTGAACTCCTAAAACGTTACTGTCTTGGTTGGCTTTTAAATAAAGTTCGGATTTGTTCAAATGTTCCTTTTTTTTCCCCTGTGCTTAAAAGTCATTTAAAAAGCGTGTTTAATGCAATCGGGTTGTAATGCTATTAGCCTGAACTCCGAAAACGTTACTGTCTTGGTTGGCTTTTAAATAAAGTTTGGATTTGTTCAAATGTTCCTTTTTTTTCCCCTGTGCTTAAAACTCATTTATAAAAAAAAAAAAAAAGCGTTTATACAACGATCGGATTGTAAGGCTACAGCCGAACTGCTGCAATGTCACAGAGAGAGAGCGAGCTCATGTGCTGCTGAGAGAGGGAGGAGGAAGGAGGGAGGCTCATGTGCTGCAGAGAGAGAGAGAGCCTGCGTGTGCAGCTGAGGAGGGAGGAGGGGAGCTCAGCACTGCAGAGAGAGAGAGAGCCTGTGTGTGCAGCTGAGGAAGGAGCCTGGGTTTTTGTGTCAGTGTTATTCAATGTTTTTACATTAGTTTACTATTACACTGTGTATTCTATGGCGTAATTAACTATATTTGTGCTTAAAAAATCTTTAAAAAAAATATATTTACATTCAGTTCGTACGGTCTGGAACAGACTAATTGTATTTACATGTAATCCTATGGGGAAAATGGCTTCGGTTCACGACCAAATCAGTTTACGACCAGAGGTTTGGAACGAATTATGGTCGTGAACTGAGGTTCTAATGTATGTATGTATATATATATATATATATATATATATATATATATATATATATATATATATATATATATATATATATGTGTGTGTATGTATGTATGTGTATGTATGTATGTATATATGTATGTGTGTGTGTGTGTGTATGTATGTGTGTATATGTATGTGTATATATATGTTGATATGTGTATATATATATATATATATATATGTATATATGTGGATGTGTATATGTATATACATATGTAGATATGTGTATATGTAGATATGTATATACATATATATATATATATATACATACATATATATATATATATATACATATACATATATATATATATATATATACATATATATATATATATATATATATATATATATATATATATATATGTATATGTATATATATGTTTGTGTGTGTCTGTGTGTGGATATATATATATATCTATAATAATAAAAGGCAAAGCCCTCACTGACTGACTGACTCACTCACTCACTCACTGACTGACTGACTCACTAATCACTAATTCTCCAACTTCCCGTGTAGGTGGAAGGCTGAAATTTGGCAGGCTCATTCCTTACAGCTTACTTACAAAAGTTAGGCAGGTTTCATTTCGAAATTCAAAGCGTAATGGTCATAACTGGAACATATTTTTTGTCCATACACTGTAA